>NW_026782090.1:0-10000 GCF_031769215.1 Ylistrum balloti
GTGTTGTTTTAAGTTTCACCATATTGTATGTTGAAATGTGTTCTATTTCTTTTAATTATGAATTTCTTGTGATATATAGTTACTTTTTTTTATTTTGATACAGGACCTTGGTAACCACGTTGATAGAGTGAACAGGGAATACAAAGCTGAGTATACTGGACTGGAAGGAAGTAAGTTGCTTATATTTTTCTTTATCTTAAACATTATTTTATGAAGAAGACTTTAGTGATTTATTGATTTTAGTGTATTTTGCTAAAACAGTGAAATATTAAGTGAAAGTCTTGTTACTTTTTTTTTTACATTTGTATAAGGCAACATCAAATGATTAGAGTTACTTTCCTTGCAATCTACTTTCAGTCATTGATATTCTCTGATTGTTCCATTTTCAATTATGATGATTTCTTCATTACTAATTTCTCCCCTTCGGTTATCCTTTCATTGCCATTTAAACATGTTTATCTATATGAACGGTAAGAAAAACGGTAGCATTTGTTACATTACTTTCAGTTACTTTCCCGATTGTCTGTCACTAATTGTTGGTTAACTTTGTTATTTTACTGTATATCATGTTACTACTTCTTGCTCCACTTTCAGTTACTCCCATTTATTGACTGCTACTACTTGTTACTCAACGTTCAGTGTTTCTTTCATTTAGTGGCTGTTACTACTTGTTATCCTTTCCAGTTACTTTGCATTTCTCTATTGCTGTAAAACCTTTTTTACTCTTCTTTCGGGTTACTTCCTTTACTGTCTGTACTACTTGTGAACTTTGTTATTTTCCTGTATCACATTTTACTACTTGATACTCCCCTTTCAGGTTCTTCTCTATATTGCCTGTCATTACTTGATACTGAAATTTCAGCTGTTCCTATTATTGCTCATTTCTACTGACTTTACTTTTAGTTACCTTCCTTTTATCGCCTGTTACTGCTTGTTACTCTTTCCAGTTACTTTGTTTCTCTTTATTACTGTAAGAACTTGTCACTCTAATTTTAAGGTATAATCCATTATTGCTTGTTGCTACTCGTCGACTTTCATTCACTTGCCTTTATTGCCCGTTACTTCCTGTTACTTAGCTTTCTGATACTTTCCTATATTAATTGTTACTACTTATTTTCCCCTTCGGTTGCGCTCCTTTTATTGCCTTTTAATAATTGTTTTTCTTTCCAGTTTCTTTTTTTCTCTTAATTCTGTAGAACTTTTTACTCTTTTTGCCTGTTACTACTAGTTGATCCACACTCAGTTACTTTCCTAATTGCATGTACTACTTGTTCCTTAACTTTGTTATTTCCCTGTATTGCATGTTACTACTTGTTGATCTATTTTCAGTTACTACTAATTACTTGATTTTCAGTTCTTCCTATCATTGCTTGTTACTACTTGTTACTTTACATTGCTTGTTATTCGTTCCAGTTACTTTGCATATCTTTATTGCTGTAAAAACATTACTTTACTTTCAGGTTATTTTCTTTATTGTCTGTACTACTTGTTTCGTAATTTTGTTACTTTGCTGTAACTACTTGATAGTCCTCTTTCAGTTACTTCTCTTTCTTGCCTATTACTGGTTGTTACTATTTCCAGTTACATTGCTTTCATTTATTGTTGTCAGAAGTTTTTGCACTACTTTCCTTTATTGGCGGTTAATACTTGTTACTCCACTGTAAGCTTTATGTTAATTCCCTTTTTGCATGTTGCTACTTGTAACTTTTAGTAACTTTTCATTACTGCTTGTTACTACTTGTTACCTAACTTTCTGTTACCTTCATTGATCACATGGTATTACTTAATTGTCAGTCACATTACTTTGTTGCCTGATACTACTTGTTACTCTACTTTCAGTGTTTCCCTTTAATAAATGTTACTAATTGTTCCTTAGCTTTCAGTTATTTTCCTTTTATTACCTCTAACTACTTGCTCCACTTTGAAGTTATTTCCTTTATTGTCTTTACTACTTGTACCTTTACTTGATAAATTTCCTGTATTGCATGTACCTACTTGTTACTCCACGTTCAGTTACTTTCCTCTTTTATACCCGCTACTACTTGTAACTCCACTTTCAGCTGAGTTCATGTATTTCCCACTTGTTACTGCATTTTCAGTGACATCTCTTTATCAACTATTACTACTTGATATTCTACTTTCACTCTTACTTTCTGTTGTTGCCTGTTACTACCCGTTACTTTACTCTGTAACAGGAAATTACCTTTATTTCATTTTCTTTTGAATGACAGATTATATAACTAGGAAACTGATTGAGAAAAAAAAACAGGAAGAAAGTCTGAGTAAGTTTGCCTGCATGTCCCCACTGCCCCAAGAAACATGTACATATGTTTGTATTCACTTAAATAGATTTTACATCTAACATTTTTTTTAATGTATTGTAATCTGTATGGAAACTTAAAAAAGGAGATCATTCCGTATAACTACAATTTGTTTTAGAATTTTCATTAATGCTTTATCATTGACTTCTGATCTATTAAATCAATATAAAATTACCTATTTTATTTATTGTATTTAGAGAAAAATGCCTGAAGATGTACATATTTCATTCTTGTTGTATCTTTATTTTTGACAATATTACTTTCCCCCAGCCCAACCCCTGCCCATTCTTCTTTCATCAAAATGAACAGAAAAAGAGAAGATTGCCAAAAAACCAGTATCATTGTAAGCATATATTGTCAATTGCTTTGATTTTATTCGATTTTCATTGTATTTTGAAATCTATGGAATAAAAGAATGAAAATGTGTGTATGTTATGTTGATTCAAAACGCGTTAATTTTTCAAGTGCCAGACACAAGACAGACTACCGTAAGTATGCAGCATGCACCCGCTATCCATTTCCCCTTTACTAACATTTCTGTTATAGCCTAAGATCAATTTCAGAAATTCTATCATTTAGTCTAACCATAACTTATTTGAAAGCCTAGGAAAGTCATTGTTTATTAAGGTAAAACAAGTAATATCCTACGACAAAACTATCATCAACATTATACTGATGATCATAACACCACTTTAAAGACGACTGAAGTGACACCAACCGACCTATGTTTTGAAAACTGACACGACACCTACACACCTACGTACAGAGGACTGACACGACACCTACCAACCGACTGACCGACGACGGACACGACACCTACCGACCTACATACAGAGGACTGACACGACACCTACCGACCGACTTACCGACGACAGACGCGACACCTACCGACTGACTTACCGACGACAGACACGACACCTACCGACCTACGTACCGAAAACTGACACGACACCTACAGACCTACGTACCGAAAACTGACACAACACCTACAGACCTACATACAGAGGACTGACATGACACCTACCGACCTACGTACCATTGGTCAGTCGGTGCCCGAGCTAGGTACCGACGACTGAAACGACACCTATCGACCTACGTACCCTTGGTCAGTAGGTGTCCGACCTACGTACCGACGACTGAAACGACTACTGCAGACCTACGTACCTTCGGTCTGTAGGAGTCTGACCTACGTACCGACGACTGACACGACACCAACCGACCTACGTACCGACGACTGAAACGACACCTACCAACCTATGTACAATTGGTCAGTAGGTTTCTGACCTACGTACCGACGACAGAAACGATACCTACCGACCTATGTACCATTGGTCATTAGGTGTCTTGACCTACGTACCGTGGACTGAAACGACACCTACAGACCTACGTACCGAAAACTGACACGACACCTACAGACCTACATACAGAGGACTGACACGACACCTACCGACAGACTTATCGACGACAGACACGACACCTACCGACCTACGTACCCTTGGTCAGTAGGTGTCCGATCTACGTACCGACGACTGAAACGACTACTGCAGACCTACGTACCTTCGGTCTGTAGGAGTCTGACCTACGTACCGACGACTGACACGACACCTACCAACCTATGTACATTTGGTCAGTAGGTTTCTGACCTACGTACCGACGACAGAAACGATACCTACCGACCTATGTACCATTGGCCATTAGGTGTCTTGACCTACGTACCGTGGACTGAAACGACACTTGCATACCTACGTACCATTGGTCAGTAGGTGTCTCACCTACGTACTGACGACTGACACGACACCTGCAAACCCACGTACCATTGGTCAGTAGGTGTCTGACATACGTACAGACGAATTACACGACACAATACGACCTACGTACCGACGACTGACACGACGCCTACCGATCGACTGAGCGACACCGGACACGACGCTTCCCGACCGACTGATCGCCAACAACCACGAGGCAAACCGACCTACGTACGACGACGGACACGACGCCTACCAACCGACTGAACGACGACGGACACGACGCCTGCAGACCGAGTGACCGAAGACGGACACGACGCCTACCGACCGACTGACCGACAACGGAAACGACGCCTACCGACCGACTGACCGTCGACGGACATGACGCCTACCGACTTACTGACGGATGACGGACACGACGCCTACCGACTGACTGACCGATGACGGACACGACGCCTACCAACCGACTGAACGACGACGGACACGACGCCTACTGACCGACTGACCGACGACGGATACGACGCCTACCGACCGACTGACTGACGACGGACACGACGCCTACCGACTGACTGACCGATGACGGACACGACGCCGATCGACCGACTGACCGATGAACGGCACGACGCCTACCGACCGACATTCTAACGACGGACACGACGCCTTCTGAAGGACTGACTGACGGACACGACGCCTACCGACCTACTGACCGACGACGGACACGACGCCTACCAACCGACTGACCGACGACTGACACGACGCCGACCGACCGACTGACCGACGACTGACACGACGCCGACCGACCGACTGACCGACGACGGACTCGACGCCTACCGACCGACTGACCGACGACGGACACGACGCCTATCGACCGACTGACCGACGACGGACACGACGTCAACGACCGACTGACCGACGACGGACACGACGCCTTCTGAAGAACTGACTGACGACGGACTCGACGTCTACGACCGACAGACCGAATACGGAATGAAGAAATAAAAGATAAAAATAAAATGACACATATCCTTATATTACTTTTAGATTGTTTACATGAATAAGTTGTGAAGATATCACCTTTTTTGCAGCAACCGACTGAACGACGACGGACACGACGCCTACTGACCGACTGACCGACGACGGACACGACGCCTACCGACTGACTGACCGATGACGGACACGACGCCGATCGACCGACTGATCGACGACGGACACGACGCCTACTGACCGACGACGGACACGACGCCTACCGACCGACTGACCGATGAACGGCACGACGCCTACCGACCGACATTCTAACGACGGACACGACGCCTTCTGAAGGACTGACTGACGGACACGACGCCTACCGACCGACTGACCGACTACGGACTCGACGCCTACCAACCGACTGACCGATGACGGACATGACGCCTAACGACCGACTGATCGGCTACGGACACGACGCCTACCGACCGACTGACCGACGACGGACACGACGCCTACCAACCGACTGACCGACGACTGACACGACGCCGACCGACCGACTGACCGACGACTGACACGACGCCGACCGACCGACTGACCGACGACGGACTCGACGCCTACCGACCGACTGACCGACGACGGACACGACGCCTATCGACCGACTGACCGACGACGGACACGACGTCAACGACCGACTGACCGACGACGGACACGACGCCTTCTGAAGAACTGACTGACGACGGACTCGACGTCTACGACCGACAGACCGAATACGGAATGAAGAAATAAAAGATAAAAATAAAATTACACATATCCTTATATTACTTTTAAGTTGTGAAGATATCACCTTTTTTGCAGATTGTTAAGTATTAAAGTAGATTAAAATGTGAATTAAATCTTGTTTCTTTTTCTGTAGAAACATGGAGTAGCTAGTGATGTCATGAACCTGATCCTTTAATGTGGACACAAGCAGCAGTGACCTCATGATATTTGGGAGGACTAATTAACTGACAGTCATTGAAATACAAGAGGACCGGATACCAAGTAGAATTGTATACACATGTGTGACTCTATGGATTATATCTACCATTTTCACGACATCGATGAAGCACGACGCCTACCGACCGACATTCTAACGACGGACACGACGCCTTCTGAAGGACAGGTACCGACCTAATACCGACGATGGACTGTAAACGACTGAAGAACATTTACGATTCTTGATGTTACCTTGTTATATTCTAAAAGGCATCATTTCATAATTCCCATAAAACAACATGAATGATCTGTAAATTTTGTTCCTTATTCCAAAAGAATGTATGTAGATCCCATAAAAATCATATTGCAGCCACACGAGGCCTTTGAATATTTTGTTTATTAAATAAATTAAAAATAAAAATAAAAATATTGTTGTATTTTAATCTTTTTTATATTACTGATAAGTTGTGAAGATATCACCTTTTTTGCAGATTGTTAAGTATTAAAGTAGATTAAAATGTGAATTAAATCTTGTTTCTTTTTCTGTAAAAACATGGAGTAGCTAGTGATGTCATGAATAATGATCCATGATTGGACACATCCAGCAGTACCTCATGATATTTGGGAGGATAATTAACAATTCCAGTCATTGTTCTATACAGCTAGGACCTGATACCAAGTAGAATGTAACAATGTGTCCATGATTATATCTACCATTTTCAACATCAGTTTCGTGCAGGTTTTAATAGTAACACTGAAGAACATTTATATTCTTGATGTTACCTTGTTATATTCTAAAAGGCATCATTTCATAATTCCTTTCATAAAACAAAATGAATGATGTAAATCAATTCCAAAAGAATGTATGTTCCCATAAAAATCATAGCAGCCATAAGGCATTTGTATATTTTGTTTATTAAATAAATTAAATTCAAATTATTGTTGTTTTTTAATCTTTTTTATTGTCATTGATTCTTTCAATCTCTACCTCCTTTGCTTCCCTGCTACAAAATTATTTAAAAAATACATTCATGGCTGTATAAGAAAATAATAGTTCCATGATTGTTCTAATCCAGCTAACTGCGTGAGTAGATAATGTAACAATTCCATGATTGTTCTAATCCAGCTAGCTGTATAAGTAGATAATGTAACAATTCCATGATTGTTCTAATCCAGCTAGCTGTATAAGTAGATAATGTAACAATTCCATGATTGTTCTTATCCAGCTAACTGCGTAGGTAGATAGTATAACAATTCCATGATTGTTCTAATCCAGCTAGCTGCATAGGTAGATAATGTAACAATTCCATGATTGTTCTAATCCAGCTAGCTGTATAAGTAGATAATGTAACAATTCCATGATTGTTCTAATCCAGCTAGCTGTATAAGTAGATAATGTAACAATTCCATGATTGTTCTTATCCAGCTAGCTGTATAAGTAGATAAGAATGATGATTCCATGATTGTTCTTATCCAGTTAGCTGTATAAGTAGATAATGTAACAATTCCATGATTGTTCTAATCCAGCTAGCTGTATAAGTAGATAATGTAACAATTCCATGATTGTTCTAATCCAGCTAGCTGTATAAGTAGATAATGTAACAATGCCATGATTGTTCTTATCCAGCTAGCTGTATAAGTAGATAAGAATGATGATTCCATGATTGTTCAAGTCCAGCTAGCTGTATAAGTGATGATTCCATGATTGTTCTAGTCCAACTAGCTGTATAGGTAGATAATGTAACAATGCCATGATTGTTCTTATCCAGCTAGCTGTATAAATAGATAAGATGATGATTCCATGATTGTTCTAATCCAGCTAGCTGTATAAGTAAACAATATAACAATGCCATGATTGTTCTAATCCAGCTAGCTGTATAAGTAGATACTGTAACAATGCCATGATTGTTCTAATCCAGCTAGCTGTATAAGTAAACAATATAACAATGCCATGATTGTTCTAATCCAGCTAGCTGTATAGGTAGATAATGTAACAATTCCATGATTGTTCTAATCCAGCTAGCTGTATAAGTAGATAATGCAACAATGACATGATTTTTCTAGTCCAGCTAGCTGTATAGGTAGATAATGTAACAATGCCATGGTTGTTCTTATCCAGCTAGCTGTATAAGTAGATAATGTAACAATTCCATGATTGTTCTAATCCAGCTAGCTGTATAAATAGATAAGATGATAATTCCATGATTGTTCTAGTCCAGCTAGCTGTATAGGTAGATAATGTAACAATTCCATGATTGTTCTAATCCAGCTAGCTGTATAAGTAGATATTGCAACAATGACATGATTTTTCTAGTCCAGCTAGCTGTATAAGTAGGTAATGTAACAATGCCATGGTTGTTCCTATCCAGCTAGCTGTATAAGTAGATAATGTAACAATTCCATGATTGTTCTAATCCAGCTAGCTGTATAAATAGATAAGATGATGATTCCATAATTGTTTTAATCAAGATAGCTGTTTAGGTATATAACAACACAATTCCATGGTTGCATTAGTCCAACTAGCTGTAAAAACACTCCTCTAACATTACAATTACATGAAGGTTGGCTATGATACACTTGTACATAATTATATATACAGAAAATGTAGTAAGTTGCCATTGATTACTTCCTCAGAAACAATTATATATCATGAGGAAATGAAACTAAATTAACGAAACATCTTCAACATCCAAGAGTGCCGCTTTCAATATTAGGTGAATTATGTACTCTGTATCTTTGGAATATGTAAAGCAAAAAGTTAACATTAGATTATTATAGCTGGTGACCAGCTTACAAAACATTTTAAGGAAGGTCCATCACATTTCATCTAGAGCAACTTGGAGGAAATTGTAAACTTCTTGCCTAATGACACAGGATGTTCAATGATAATTGGAACCACTCCAGGAACCTTGGGTCTTCCACTGAGGTGTTATAGTACCAGATGAATTTAATGATCAACTGGCAACACCACAGCGAAAAAACTACCATATTATGACACATTACCACAAACTCACAATAATACATGTGGTACATTTCAAAATCATGTGAAGACATTACATGTAGGTAGAATTCACTACTAATACTTATTTGTAAATCAACACTAAAAATGTCAATTTTCTTCAACAGAAAAATCAAGGACAAAATTTATCACTGTGGCATAAATGAACTTGTACAATTTTTCCACATTAATTCCACTCAAAAGAACTACATACAGACTGTACCAACTTACAAATTGCAAAATGTACAAGTTCATCCACACTCAGACCACTTAAAAAGAAAATTATACAAAATCTTTAATATGATTTGTATTGTTTTAGACCATTCCCTACCCTGTGGTACACAAAGACACTACAGCATTATTTTTATCAAGATTGGAGACATAGTGACCAAAGAATCAAACAAAACCGTAGTCAGAAATTTGTTTGCAAAAATTTCAAACCATTAGTTTCTGATAGTGGCAGTGTAATCGTTAGTTTTCTGCTCTGTGTTTTAGCATTATTACAATTAAGAAAACATTTCATGCATTAATGCAATATTCATATTTACACAAATATTTGTTTTAAACAGAATGATATAATTATAATCCACAATGGTTATTTCTATATTGAAAAAAAAAAAAAAATTATGACCGATATTTTTTTTCAGCAGATTTCACTTATACATTAAATGGTAGTGTAGCCTTTCATTTAATTTCTATAGCATAAACGCATTTCAAATGATATCTTCTCTAATACAAAACAATCAATAAAATTTAAAAATAAGCTGAATTTTTAAAGAAACATAAACACACCTACACACAGCTATGTCTTCCTAAATCTGTAAAATATATTTGTGAAAGTTTTACTTGCATTTCTAAATACATTTCACATATCTTCTCATACTAATACTTCATTCCATTAAGGCTGTATTCTGCCTTACATGAATAATTAAAAGCAGATTTATCTCCCTTCTCGTCAATCTTTTGTATTGTTATTACTAATATGTCATTATTCC